>NC_133582.1:32357274-32377274 GCF_964106895.1 Numenius arquata | reverse complement strand
CAGACAACCAGCAAGAGGCCTTGGATGTAGCACAAGGTGATACTTACTTAGTCAGCCCTTCTTTTTTTTTTTTTTTTCAAATATGTATTTTTTTTTATTTTTTTTTATTTTTTTTACATTCGGTAAACCAAGAGTTTCTCGCTTTCACGATGCCGCGAGGAATTAAATTATCAATGGATCGTTTCTTTACGGCCAACCTTCTCCACACCAGAAATACCGTACCAAGTGGAGTGCAGGTTTTCCAGAACAGCATAGATTACATTAAAAAAAAAAAAAGAAAGAAAAATTAAAAAGTTGCTGGCTGACAATTCTTTTAAAAAATACCTCCTAGGTTTAAGGAGATTTTTCCATTTTACAGCCACGCAGCCCCATTTGATTGTGAATTTGGGGGTGCTTTTGTTTCTTAAAGGGGACAGCTTTGTTACGCCACCGGTTGCGATTCCTCCAGCTTTAGGCTTTGGACTACTTTTCTTTTCATTCCATTTTGCCTCCTTAGTCTGCGGGTGCTGTAGACCTCGATGACAAATGTCGCAATACTTTTTGTGACGCACATTCGTGCAACAAATAACGTGCGAGCCACGTGGAGTGTATTGGTGGCAAGGGACGCCGCTGGAGACACCGGGCAGAATATAGCCAAGATGTTTGTCTGTCTGTCTGTCTGTCTGCCTGACCACTTCCTACAAGCCACGCAAACCCAAAGCCCAACACACTTTTGTTCAGGTCGCGTCTTTCCCAGCTTAGCGACTCCCATTTAGCTCGCTACCTGGGTGTTTGGAGCTCTTCTGAAGCCCTAGTAGAGACCGAACATAAATGTGGTCCCCAGGGTGATCAAAGATTTAATCTGACCAGATGGGACAAACTTGAGAAAGATTTTGACTTTCCACTCTGTTTTGCAACAAGAAAGGCTGATTTCCTCCCCCCCACCACCCCCCCGTCCTTTCTTTGTTAGGAAAGGCAGAGATCAGGCCATCCCCAGAGAAACGAGCAGGTGTGGCCATTTACGAACACGTCTGCTTATATTATAAACCAACATAAGAAAAGTTGGAAATGGTTTGAAAAGCTCTGCTAAACACTTTTAATGTTTCATGCCAAATCCTATTTACTCCAACACGAGCCGACCGAGGCCGCGGTAAAACCCAGCCTGCCCAAACCTTTAAAAGCTGGTGTAATTTTATTTTTTTTATTATTATTATTTTTTTATTATTATTATTCTGTCTTCTCTACTAACTGAATAGGTACATTTTGGTAATCCTTGCCTCTGGACAAGCACAGAAGTCTTTTTCTTTCTGAATGGCTAATAACAGAGCCGTTCTTCCTGTCTCATGATGAAAGAGGTGGCAGTCAAGTTCTTTCTCTGAGATGTGCCCTGCGCTGGGGACAGACCACTACGGACCGTTTGGAAACCTTACAGCTCCGGGAATCGCTCAATTCTGGTTTAATTTTGTAGCACTAATTTACCACTTTTCCCCCCCACAAACACCCCCCTCCCCAGTCTATGGACACACTAAAGAATTTTCTTTATAAACATCAAATAAAAGCCAGCACGGGATTGTATATATATTTTTTTTTTTAATAGGGAGAGGATACTACGTTATCACACTTCTGGTGTAAACTCCCTTCCGACCCTCCCAAAACTCTGCCGAAGAATGGCTGAAAATCCCTGGCAGAGGTGGTTTTAGTTTTGGGTTTTTTTTTTTTGAAAATGCAAGAAGATAGGCAGAATTTTCAGTGAGATGGGGCTTTTGGGGTCTGGTTTCCCCTCTCCCCCCCCCCCCCCGCTAAACTCCACCACTCTCAGTATTTCAGTGAGTTGGTCAGGTCTCAGCTTCGTTGGCCAGGCGATGGTCTCGGCAACCACCCCGCCAGCGTTTTACCTTCGCCTTACGCCTTCCCAAATCCACGGGATCTTTATTTTTTTTGGCCGGAGTAATGTCACTCACTCCCTCACAGCCGGCTGCGGCGAGTACAAAAAGGACCCCCTAATGGCAGCCATTTTTATTTGTTTCTTAAGATCCAAAGGCTGCTGAAAGAACAATTGGATAAAGTTGAGGATCGGAGAAGCCTGATTTTCTTGTTCCAGTGAAATGAAACTCCGGCCTTTTTCTTTTCTTTTTTTTTCTCTTTTTTTTTTTTTTTGCCTTCCCCTTCCCCTTAAAAGCTGGAGTCTGCGCGGGGGTTGTGGCTGTGTCAAAGCCGTTGGGATGCCACTGCTGATCACTTTAATTACTAGGACTAAGGAGGATAAAATTAAAAGTAGCACCATTGAAGCAGTGGAAGAAAGCTTGCCGAGATGTCGGTGAACTGTGAAATATAAAAATTGCATAGCAATACATTTTTATAGGAGGGGAAACAAGGAATTACATTACTTATTCTTGAAGAGTTTGTCCTTAAATGGTGAAGTTTTCCTTGCTGTTCATCCGCCTGGCGGATCTTCAGACCATTGCAAAGGAATTGGGGGAAAAATAGCAGAGCGAACTTTAATGTCTCTTTGGCGTGTCAGGTTCG
Organism: Numenius arquata; assembly: GCF_964106895.1. NCBI lineage: Eukaryota > Metazoa > Chordata > Aves > Charadriiformes > Scolopacidae > Numenius > Numenius arquata. Next base: position 32,374,769 of record NC_133582.1, on the reverse strand, counting down.
TGTCGGAGGGCGAAAGATTTTTAACTGAGTTTTCTCTTCAACTGTACAGGAAAAAAAAATAATCGCTGTAGGTGTGTTTGCACGCTCCCCTCTTGGTGCGGAGCTTATCTTCGGGTCTCCTTTTTTTTTTTCTCTTCTTAAAATATCTATGTTCGTGCCTTCGTACCTCTCCCGAGCGCTTTCCTTTCCAGCATCTCGGGGATTGATTTGCCATTTAATAATTGTTCCGTACCTCAAAACTTAATCCCCCCTACTTTTTCTGCTCTGGGTTTCCTCCCTCCTTCCACCGGTGTTCCCTCCGCCCGGCCGGGTAATGGAGGCTTCAAATACCTGAATTGAATTTTAGGAAGGACTGGGCTGGTTTTTTTTCTTTTATCCGCTGGTGATGATTGGCTTAATCAGCACAAACACAAGCCACAATAATCTGTGTTTGCATGGAGATCCCCGGGATGTTAATGACTATGCTAATAATTCAGGATACAAGTTCTCTTTCAGGAGGAGAGGAGAAAAGGGGGGGGGGAATCAGCCTGCCCAGTTGAGGGCACGTTTGTCACAAACACATTAACCTTATTTTCAACTATAGTGGATGAAATTGTTCGCTGTTAAACCACGTGGGAACCTTCCTACGAATTTTGCACGTTCCTTCTTAAAAATCAGTGGGAATCAAACCCACGAGTTCCTATATCCCAGGAATTGCAGACGGGGGAGATGGGGGGCGGGTTTATTTCGTGTAAAATTCAATGTAATTTATCTTAACCGAATACGGGGGCTCGAAATCAACCCGGCTGCGCTGCCAGTTCGCCGGCTGGAAATGAAATTAAAGGGATAGCGTGTGGGGGGAAGCTTTCCAGTTGCCTCTCAAATGTGTACTTTACCAAATTAAGTTTGTTTTTGTTTTTTTTTTTTGATAGCACTGTTGCTGTGGGAAGTTGGGGGCGGGGGGGGAGGCAAACAAAGCCCCTGTGCCATCCACCCGGCTGCCTCGCAGGGCCCTGGCAGAATTGGCTTTCCAGGGGAAGGAGATTCGAGGAACAGAGTTAAATCCCTGGGATCTGATAGGGAAATCAGTGCCCTGTCACTCCCGGACGAGATAGTGCGGCTGTGTCCATACGCTGTGTTTACTGTAGGGTTTGATGAGTTGTAACCTGCCCATGCGAGCTGTTAATGAGGCTAAATCTCGCTGCTTGAGGACTGAATTACAGCACACCTCTGGGCTAATGGTTATAAACAGAAAGTCCCATTAGGGCTGCATTCGGATGCAGGCATTTGCATTTCTTCTATTGTGCCGAGAACAATGATGAGTAAATAGCTACAAACAAACAATTTACATGGAAATGGGTGAAATGTCCCTAATTAGTATTTTGTGCTCGTTTTATTAATGATTGCTTAAACTAAATAACACTTAGCAGCAGCTCCCAGCAGCATCTGCAGGTGTGGGATGCTCAGTTTCTGGGCTGGTGGGAAGGCTGCCAGGTCGGCTCTCCAAAATCAGGCAGTTTGTTAGAATTCCACTTAGTTCGGGTCAACCGCCTGTTACCTGGGTTTTATCCCGCTCCTTACGGCAATGATAGGAACTTACGAGCAGATTTGACTTGAAGCCAAACGCTGAATTTGTTGCGCTTTTAATATTGAGGGCAGGGCGAAAACAGCCCTAACTTCGGAGAAAAAAAAAAAAAATGTATTTTTAGGGGGAAAACTCTTAACTTCGGAAAAAAAATCCAATTTTACGGTAAAAACTGAAATTGTTTCCCTTATGGTTTAATGGATTCTTGTAGCTATGTTTTGTTAATATTTTTTTTTACTATGGTGGGTTAGTCTTTTCCAAAATTTCATGTGGTAGAACTTTGCTCATTTATGTAACTGAAATATTATCGTGCTTCTAAGATAGTTAGGAGCTTTAGTGGGACAGCACTATCTGGGATGGTTCCAGTGTGATCTCTTTAATTACTGACCAAAGCCCCACGAGTAGGATGTTTTAAAGCAATGCAGAGTCTTTTGTGCTCTGGCATCTGTTGTTCTTTCATTAATTTTCATTAGTGTTTTGTTGTTTGGTTTTTGTTTTTTTAAATATGTATCCACTGAAGTAGAAGGATTAGATTCCATTCCGTGCCCAGATGCGATGTCACTTTACACTTTGGAGTCAGTGTGGTGACGAGAGTAACCCAGAGCAACACCTGGCTTCTCATTCCAGTTCTATGAGAGAATATTACCCAAAGAAGTAATTCAATTTAGTAAAACCATTTTTACAGCCATGGTGAAACTTTGTCTAGTTATTACTTTGAGACAAAAGTGTCTGAAAATTTTTGTCAAGGTATTTTTATAGAACAAAATTTATAAATGCTTTAAATTGCAAATGATTAGGTTTCTAATGCATTAATAATTTGAAGAATGCTTTAAAAAAAAAAATCTGATTCATGGATGTCTTTAAAAATTGTGGTGTGACACCCAACTGATATCGAGCATCCTATTTATAATGTGGGCCAAGCACCATGCTGTAAACCAGTTACTATCATGATGATCAGATTGAGAATGAAATTGCATTTCTGTCAATTACTGAGTTGGCAACTGTTCAATATATCTTAGCAGCAAGATGAAGAGCGGCGTCGGCAGCTGAGAGAGAGAGCTCGTCAGCTAATAGCAGAAGCTCGATCTGGAGTGAAGATGTCAGAACTTCCTAGCTACAGTGAAATGGCTGCAGAAAAGTTGAAAGAAAGGTCAAAGGCATCTGGAGGTGAGCTGAGGAACCTTCTCTCTTATTCCTATGGCAACCTAGGAACCCGAGACCTTTTGGGGTATCGCTTTTATTCACACTTCAAAATGCTGTTGTTCATCAGGTGTGCCTAGCAAAAGACCTGATACGTTGATAGACCATAGATAGGTTTCCTAAATCAACATTGTGTCACTTAATTTCCACCGATTAAAAGAAAAGCATATACATGATTAAAAGAAGAAGATGTTACGTGAACAAGTAGCTCACATTGGCCTGTTATTTACAGATTTGTCATAACCCACAGTTTTTTAGAATTTTCTGATTGTTGGTTAAAAGCTCCTCAATATATTTTTTTATAAAGGAGCATGGACATAATGTTGGGGGGAAACGACATTCAGAATACTTAAGAAACTTTATTTTGTATTAAATGTATTCTGCTTGGGAAGAGACTTTTAAAGGTGGCCGATGGGAGGTGGGGGGCAACAACCTTTTGATTTCAAACGGCAGTCTTTTGACATACCACTCGCCTTTACGGGTTTTGAGTTGTAATATTGCTATAATGTTATTAAACTGACTTTGAAATGTCATTAAAATGCATATACCTGCCAGTGCTACGAGCTGGAGTAATGTAGTGTCACTCAAACCCAAATGGGTGCTGAGCAGGCGTTTCAGTCCAGGCTTCGTGCTCTTTTAGTGTCGTCTACGTATTCTAAGGGTAAATTGTATTTCTCTTACTCTCTTCCAACACGTAATTGGAAGCCAAAGTGTCGGGAACATCCAGCTCTACCTTCACAATGCATATAGATTCAACAACAGTATTTTTTTCTTCTCTACTACATGTATTTTATATGCACATATGTTTAAATATAGTCTTATTAAATATAGTCTTATGGTCTAAACCCTACACTTCTGTTCCATTTAACTCCGAAGAGAAAAGCAAATGGTCGTACATCTCCCTTTGGGTCTGGTCTTCAGTTTTCCTCTCTTTGCCCAGTAAACCAAGCTTTGTCCACAGAACTGTCTTCCGTGATAAATAGCAAAATTACGTCCTCAGTGGGGAGGGAGTGACACGGGCAGAGTAAAATGGCAGAGTACGTGTATATTAAGTAGACTATGGTATTATTCATCCCTCTCCACAATTTATGACTCCCTATCCTACGTTATTTAATTACTTCCTCCTCACTGTTTTCTCGTGCCTGTACGTAGCTGTTCCTGCCATCTCTCCCCTCGAAGGAAGGTACACTTTCCGGGAATATCCGGAGTAAAAGTATTTATCTATATAGATTGCATATGCACTCAGAGAGTTCCGGTGTTATTAAAGGAGGAGACTGTATCAGTACTGATGGCAACTTGTTTATAAAGTTTATCACCACTCTACCTGTTGGGTTTTACCCAGTATAACAATGTCACTGCATTCTACTTTTGCCCGTGCTTTGAGTTCTCTCCTGGGTTTATATTTCCTCCCTTGGTTTTTCTTCGTTCCTGCAGTAGTTTGGCCAGGCTATTTCGACTTCTCTTGGACTTCCAGTTTTGATTCCCTGACTTCCTTTTATTCCTCTTTGCTCTTTCCGTGTCACTGTGCATTTTATAGCACTTCCTTCTATTTACTCATTCTCAAAAACCTTTCCTTGTGGCACATCTTCCACCTACTTCTCCCACACCGCTGGTTATTTCAGGGGCCACGCTAGATCTCCACTCAAGAAATTCAGTCTTCCAAAGTGGAGTAGTTCTGTGAAATGGCACCAATACCAACAAGCCAAATAAATTATAATTATTTCTGGGTTTAGTCTTTTTCATTTTTTTGATTTCCACCAAAAATTAGGATTTAATCAATGATCACCTTATAACAACTGGATTCTGAATATTGCCCCTGCCTGCTTTCACATGTAGTAGTTTTTTTTCTGTGTGTAGTCCTATATTCCCTATACAATACCCAAGACAAGCTTATAGTAATATCTTATGTCTTCCAAGCTCTCTTGTCCATTATGCTTCGTTAATCTCTTCTTCTGCATTGATTGCTACATTTTAATTTGCAAAAAGGGAACGTACCAAGTCATCTTCCTCTCTCTCGATTCAGTTATTCCAGAAAAAAAAAGTGACATTTCAGCTTCGAGATTTGGGAGTTTTTAAAGACTTAACTTCTTGCTCACTATTGTAGGTGAAAATTTGGTCTCTTTCAGTGTTCCTATAGGCTCATTAGGAGTTTCATGCTTTGGCAGTGGTGCTATATTCTCTGTTAAAAGGCTTTATTTAATCATGGTCTGAAAAACTCAAATGCCTATGGCAAGTTGAAACTTTCCTGGATAAGCAGCATCCTTTGCTACGAAATCCAGTCTTTTTCATAGGTTATTTGGCATGTGAGACAGAAAATACTTCTTCCTGCCAACTGCCAGAGGGTTTGGGATGGCAGCTTCAAATTTATTAGATGTCCTACTAGCTGCAGGCTGATAAGCGGATGCCTTGAGATAGGTCCAGGGACAGCATCGAGATAGGAATCCAAATATCCTCCCTTTTCCCAGCAGCGACGGGACAAAGGAATTGACATCTTATCTAGGTATTGTCCCCGTGCAGTGGGACACCCGTCTACTCTTTGGGGATTTCGGTAGCGCGTTTTCTTTACTCTCTGGCATGTCTCCATCCATTCTTTGAGGTGGCGTCTTTGTGAGGATGTGGCTGGGATCTGTGCGTGGGGAGCAGGCAGCAGAGGGAGGGAACAATGGAGAGGACATGGGGTAGGACAAGCACAGTGGGAAGAGGCTGTGGTGAAAAAAGTGCCAAAAATAGGCAAAACTGGGAGGGGCAAAGAGAATGAACACAGGAATGGCACAGAAAAGAGATGTTGGAGGAGCAGGGAGGAAAAAAACAGGGGAGAAACAGCATCCAAATGTATTGTGAAACAAACAAAAAGAGCCTTCAAAAATCCTGGAATTAATAACAAAAGCTGGAAAGGGGCACTGCAGTGAAGAAACTCACCCAAGAGAGCCATCTGGCATTGCATTGCACTCGTATGCCTGAAGTTTTCGGGATACATTACAGGTTTTACTTCCAAGGCAGTGATTTGGAGGGAATGTACGCGGTGGCTCGGGCTTACTCATCGTGCTTCGTCTGCAACTCATAAAACAGTGTTCAGTCCTCGACTGAGTGTTTTTGACAGGCCGTGTTTGTGTCTGTTGGCAGTTGGCCGCTGTACTTTCTTGTCCCGACATCTGCTTTCCTATAGGCGGAACCAGTATTTCGGCTCCGCGTTTCTCCCGTTCCCCGCCTTCTCCTCCTTCGTCCCTGCTCAGGTGCTCCCAGCCCATCCTCCGGCCTTGACCTGAACTCCGCGCCTGAAAGTACAAATGCATGATAAATATCTGGATATCCACAAGCTTGAAGGGTTCCCTGGAGATAATCCCGGAGGCCTCTTCCCTAAAGAGCAGGTCCTGTTGATGCGGCTCCAGCAGCAGCTTGCACAGGCTTCTCCTGCTCGTGGGATTCAGCCCCCGTCGACGCTTTTACCTCTCTATGAAAATTCTTCCTTTTTAATTTTGTCTGGACATTGATGCGCTCTGCTGCGACTCCTTTGCGTGGAGAGAAGCATAAACCAAGTCAAGAGAATTATCAGTTTAACCACAAATTAAGCCTGAGCTTAATCTGAATAGTCAGACCTATGAGCTATAACGTACCTCTGGATCTTTTTTCCAGCAATATTCTGGCATTTCCATTTCATAGAATCATAGAATCATTCAGGTTGGAAAAGACCCTTGGGATCATCGAGTCCAGCCATCAACAAAGTTCTCTACAAGTTCTGCAAAGTTCTCTACAAAGTTCTCCCCTACACCATATCCCCCAACACCACATCTAAATGAATAGAAAGCATAGAATGAGCATCTTTTGATTCCAAAAGGTGCTTATTTTGCTCTCTTCAGCCCAGACTGCAGTCCCGGGCTGTGTAGGTAATGGTCAGCGCTGTTTAGTTGCTGACGTAATCTTTTATCTTTAATTTTGTTCCTTTCTTCATGACATGGTAAAGCTTTGCTGTCTTTCTAGGATCCCCATTTACATACTTTTCAAGGAGGCAGTTCTTTAGTACTTTTCTAAATACATGCCCTGGTTCTAGACCAAGTGCTTTAAGTTTTTCACACTCGTAATTTGTTCTTTTCATAAAAGATATCTTTTATCTCTTCGTCGTGTTGTTCCTTTTATCATTTATAATTGCAAAATCTTGTTGTAACATGCTCCCTAAACACATTTCCCTTTTAAATACAGTGGAAGAACATCAGACTGGAAAAAAAAAACCTGGAATAGTTTAAAACAAGCAATCTGTAGATTTCGAAAGATACTTGAAAATTTCTTAAATTACTTCAAATGAATGCTTTTAAGTGAATATTATTTTTTTTTCATAAAATGTCCTGATAATCATATTCAGTTGAAGCCTTCCGACTTTAAATTAAATACTGGGTCAGGTCATTATCTGACACCAGGAACTGGTGTCTTCGACATTCCCATCTCTTCTGTTACCTAAAATGGTGGTGTCAAAGGCAGTGCCTCTGATCTCAGCTGGCTATATTAAATTAAAGAAAATCAGATAATCTAATAGAAGTGTTCCCTTAGTCTGCAGCAGCCTTAAACCCTGTCATCTTGTTTGGATTGTTTTGGCACGTCCAGCACCCTGGCTGGTAGTCACCTTGCCAGCTGACTTCTCTGGGTGCTTTGGGAAGTCACTGCCGGCCTCCGGGCTCCTGGTGGGTTTGGTTTCCCTCTGCCGCTGCGGTGTCCCTCTTCCTTTCTCTTCCACCTCTTCGAAATGTCCGTGGCCCTGTGCTGCCCTTAGCCTGGTCATGCTCTCAGTGTGCCACCGTGAGCTCCAGGGTGCCTTTGGGGGCACCGTGGCCTGAGCACCACTGCATTTCTCCATCAGCATCGAGAAGGATTTAAAATCATGTGAGAAGTCTAGCTCCTCATTGGAAAAAGTGGAGATGCTTTGAAGGAAATTCAGAACTTCAGAATTGTTGCTGCCTTACCGTTCCTTGTTTTCTCTTCAGTCTGCTTTTTACCCCATACCTTTCTCCACTTCATGATGATCACGCTATGCCCTTCTACTTTGTTCACCTGCCTCAGTGCTACCTGAAGCAACCAGAGTCCAGATCACAGAACCATCTGTGAGAATTCAAGTGGGAACAGAAAGGATGTTGCAGAGAGTCCTGAGTGTTTCTACCCACTTGAAGCACCATCTGTCAAGTCCCAGGTCTGGTCACAGAATCACGGAATGATACAAGATTGGAAGGGACCTCTGGAGATCGTCTAGTCCAACCCTCTGCCAGAGCAGGTCCACCCAGAGCAGGTTGCACAGGAACGTGTCCAGGAGGGTTTTGAATGTCTCCAGTGACAGAGATCTGGTCATAAACCCTGGTTTGCCTGGGGAGAGACGTCGTTCTCCATCCATCTGACGTAAGCTGGGGCAGTTTGGAGGAAAGCTGACTCTTTCAGGAACCGGTGAGAATGAGTGGAGAGGAGCCCTGGGAAATCATGATGTTCAGCTGAAATGGAAGGGACCTGCTTCACAGGCTGCTGCTCATTCTTACACACAACAGATCATAGAATCATCACAGAATGGTTCGGGTTGGGAGGGACCTTGAAGATCACTGAGTTCCAACCCGCCCTGCCCTGGGCAGGGACACCTCCCACCAGACCAGGTTGCTCAAAGCCCCATCCAACCTGGTCTTGAACCCCTCCAGGGATGGGGCATCCACAACTTCTCTGGGCAACCTGTTGGATAGGTCACTGAAATAGAAACTTCTTTGCTCCTGTCTGTCACGGCAAGAGCCTTACCCTGAACCGGCAGAGGTCTGCAAAAGACGTTGATTAATTACAGAGAACTTGAGAGAGCAGCTGATTAGAAAAGAGCAGCAGACATACAAAAAAAAAGACAACATACTCCTAAGATGAGAATTATAGGGACTGTGGAGATAAAGAGGTAAAGAACAGAACCAACTGTTTGACCTTTGTGTCAGCAGTGGGGGCCTGAAGTGCAAACGTCAGCTCTGGGGGTGAGGTTTAGTGTCCCTGGCCCAAACTTCCCCAAACTTCTGGTATTCAGGATTACGGCATCTTACTATTATGTTTAGGATCCTTTTTGTTTATATGGCGTCTGAATGTACCCATGTCCTATAATTATAATTAGTATTTTTTTTCCTATTGTGAAGTGTTTTAAAGTTCCTTACTATACGTGTCTTCTTTCTCCAGACACCCTCCAGCATTCTCTTTTTTGTCATTTTTACACAGTTGCGTGCATACATAGGAAAAAAATGTTTTGTATAAGTCTGAACAAGTGTAGATAGCATTTGATATGAGACTTAAAAGTGAGTAAATACAATGCAACTACATGTTCTGAAAGTACTAATCTAGCCTTTATGGACTTTAATTTCATTATATATTTGTATTGAAAATGTGAGTCAGGATTTTTTCTGGGCTCTGCTTCACAATTCAGCACTCGCTATTTGATCTTCCTGAGGTTACTTACTCTTTCTGTGCCATAATTTACCTACATCATCATCATAATTGTAATTATAATAATCGCCTGCTTCGTAAAACATTATGGGGCTCATTTACAAGTGATATTCATAAGCCACTCTGAGAAACTCGGTAGAAAGGTCCCATAAAAAGTATAAAGTATAATTACAATTATTATTTTATTTTAAATGTGTGTCGCTTGCAAGCAGTGCAGATTCAGGGTGGCGCAGCGAGGCAGCAGCCTGGGAGCCTGCTCTGGCTACACCCGAGCTCCGCGCTGGCCCAGCGTGGTGGTCTGGGTGGTAGTTTCCCCCCCTCATATATCAGAATCACAGAATGCTATGGGGTTGGAAGGGACCTCTGGAGATCATCTAGTCCAACCCCCTGCCAGAGCAGGTCCACCCAGAGCAGGTTGCACAGGAACATGTCCAGGGGGGTTTGGAATGTCTCCAGAGATGGAGACTCCACCACCTCTCTGGGCAGCCTCTTCCAGTGCTCTGCCACCCTCACAGCAAAGAAGTTCCTCCTCATGTTGAGATGGAACTTCTTATGTTCAAGTTTGTGCCCATTTCCTCTTGTCCTGTCACTGGGCACCACTGGAAAAAGACTGGCCCCATCCTCTTGACACCCACCCTTTAAGTATTTATAAGCATTGATTAGGAGCGTATCGGAAGGGGTGAGAGATGCCAGCTCCCGAGCGAGGTACAGCGATGGCTGTGATGTGTCGTGCAAAGGAAGGAGCAGCGAGTCTCGCCGGGCTGGGAACACAGCACCCAGAAGCTGCTGCTTTTCCCAGCTCCTTCTGCTTGGCCGGACCCATCCAAGACGGGCCGTAGGCTGGCTTCGGCGCCCGCTCTGTGCTCTGAAGAACCGGGGAAGGATTGTGAATCGAGCTGTAAGGAAAAGCCTGTGTGCTTTTCAGGCTTAACCAGAGATTCAGCCCAGAGAACAGCCACCGCTGAGGCCAGACTCTCCCTTTACTGTAGCGGGGGTTTCCAGCAGAGCCCCCTGTGTGTGTATTGAATTGCATCAGTTTAAAGATAAATCCGTGAGTGGACAGAGGGAAATCTCCTTCCAGACTTATTTAATGATTTGCATTTTTATCGTAACTCAGCTTGTTCTCTAAAGCGTTCATTTGTTGGGTTTTTTTTATAGTGATGTGGTGCACGTACATAAGAAAATACTAACCTTAATGCTGTGTATTCCTACAGATGAGGATGAGGATGATGATAATATTGAGATAGATACTAACGAGGAGGTTCCTGAATGCTCTGTTACTGGAGGTGGAGATGAGCTTACTAACCTAGAAAATGACCTTGATTCAACGGGTAATTTAAATAATGGTTATTTTGTGTATTTTGCATGACTAACACTCCATCATCATGTAAGTACTGATGTGCTGCTTCTCTCTGTCATAGCTTTATTCCTTTGTGCCTTTTCTGGTCTTTTAAACCCTAACGCTTATTCTTTTTGAATATTTTGCATTCACATTTCCTCGAAATTTAAGATCGGCAACAAAATCGTTATTTCCAACAATGGCAGATTTAAATGTCTCTTGCTCTTTTCTGGCAAAGGGGACCCCAGGCATGATTTATAAAGAAAAAGCCACCTGAAGTCACCCTACCTGGCTCGTCCCGGCGAAGCAAGGCAGGCGGGGGCCAGAGGGGTGGGCAGTCGCTGCCGCTCTCTGCGCTGGCATCTGGTCCAGGGCTCGGGGAAGAGGAGCGAACGGGTCTCTCTGTTTCCACCTAGGCTTGGTTTCCCCCTCCTTCCTTCCAGGGGACCAGTTCTTGTATTTCCACCCTCTTGCTCCAGTGGAGCCATGGAGGTACAAATCTGAACAGAATCAGTCCTATTTCCTTTGGAAAGTTCAAGTAATAGATTTTCCAAAAACACATTTTAAAAGCATTCATATTCTCATAGAAATGCCTGTATAATCTCAGCACATGCTGGTCAAGTAATAATAAATCATGGTAGTGGTATTTCCCCTTTTAAAAATAGTATTTGAGCAAAACCGGAGTTCAGGTTCCTCCGTAGATGATAAAACATGTCAGGATCTTACAAGGGAGATGCTTAATTAAAAAGGCGCTAGGTCTTCAAAGGTAATTGCAGGTAATTGCCCATCTTCTGAATGAGAACTTCTGACAGCATCCTCTCACTTGGTTCTGCCCATGCTGACTGGACCCAAGCTTGTAGCCTGTAATACGCTAAATCAAAAAAGGGGAGATTGAGATGAGATCTGGGGAAGAACTTCTTTGCTGTGAGGGTGGTGAGAGCCTGGCCCAGGTTGCCCAGAGAAGCTGTGGCTGCCCCATCCCTGGAGGGGTTCAAGGCCAGGTTGGAGGGGGCTTTGATCAACCTGGTCTGGTGGGAGGTGTCCCTGCCCAGGGCAGGGGGGTGGGAACTGGATGGCCTTTAAAGGTCCCTTCCAACCCAAACCATTCCATGATTCTATAATTCTATGACTTCATTTAGTGTTTACTCTTTGTAAATTAAACCGACAATGATGTGTAGGTCGCACTTTCTAGTCTTTTGTGAATGCAAAAGATTTGAGTCATGTCCTCTATTTTTTTATTTGAGGATTTCCAAACACATAAGAAAATATATTTAGTGTTTTCAGCATTTGAATTAAGCTGATTTAGAGCAGAATCCTGTCAAATAATTTTTCGATAAATACTGCTTCATTCTAAAGAAATAGAAAATCAGTAAATGAACGTTCCTGTCACGTAGCTCCAGTGACTTACTGACATTTATTTCTGGGCGTCTTTTATCTTGAGAGATACCTTCTTAGGGGTACAAACCCCATGCCCCAGCTTTTGGTCTCCATCATCAGAAGACGCTCTGGACAAAACCCAGGAGGTCATTTTGCCGTTGTGCCGGCACAGTAGACTGTGGGACAAACGAGTTGGGAAAGGGATGAGCAGTAATACAGAAAGCAGTCTAATGCTGCGATAGAAATCAGCGTACACAGATTTTGGTGGGATCCTGCCAATTCGTACCAAGTTCTAATGAAGGCTGAATCTCCTGGGAGCACCTAAACGCAAAACCGCAAGGGACATTTCACGTTTGGGACTACTACGAGCATCTTAATGAATTTGTCCCCTACTGAATCTTAGTCCCTCCCATCTCTCTCAAGAAGAGAAAGCTTTTTTGATTTTTATTTTTGCTGCCAGTTGTTGGTTTTAAATATCGCATCTGTCTGCCTGTGTCAGTCCTGCTACCGTATGCTGCCGTGAATGTGTCTGATAAAATGTGAACCTCTTATATCATAGTTATTGCATGGTGTTTGTGTACAAGCCCAGGAGAACGTGCATGTACTTACATGTGAGCCTCAATTAAGGGCACCCTGCCTGGGTGTGCCAGAGGAAAGGGAAACCATCCTTCGTCATAGCCCGCCCCAGCCTGTTGCTCCTGGAGGCAGGCATGGAACGAACATTTTGGCTAAGGTGGATCAGTGCACTCCAAACCTTGGAAGGAGCCGTGCGGCAACAAAGCAGCCCTGGCTCCGCTTCCCACGCCGGCCAGATGTGAAAAATTCAGGCTGTGCCTATGGAAAAAAAACGTAGTGACCTCTATTTCCTCCTGGTTTTAACCCAATGCCCAGATGTAGGTGCATCATACCCCCGGGTGATGCTGCGTTCGCTGCCTTCCGGGGGCCGTTTTTTGGCGGGGGGTGGCTGCCCGTAGAGTGTGTCTGGGGGCTTCTGTCCCAGCGTTAATTTTGCCTTCCTGCCCAGGGTTAGCTGCGCTGTGGTCTGTTATTAACACCCTTCTCCTCGTTATTTATGTGCGTGTGCAGGTAACTGCCTGTGGAGGTGTGTTACAAGTTCATACAGTCAACAGTCACGTATAGAATGAGCATTATTGGGAGATAAAATTCTCGACTCTTCTTTCCTTGGCCTCTGGTCCAAGTTGCTAAAACCCATGAAAAAAATTTGGGGGCTTTGGCAGACTTTGAAACTGTCCCTTCGATGCAATTATCGAGCGGCTCAAAGACAGATTTTACGGCTTTCACGGCTTCAACGTGGTCTATAAATCACAGTAAATATTACTAGAAAGCTGTCTTTTGATACCAAAATTTTAACATTGAGAAGCTGTGCCAAGGAGCCTTAGGATGAATTAGTAGTTCATAAACTTGGGGGGTTAGCAGTACATAGAATATGTGATAAATTGTTATATGTCATCTTAAAATAAATGGCTCTTTAAGTGTGTTTTTATGCCAAAGTATAGGTCCGTGCAGGTTGGGAGTAACTTAAAGTAAACATTGTCAACTTTCTGTGTTTTGTCATTTACTGTCTTCAAGCACGCTTACTTGTTCAGCCGAGAGGTACATACGTTTTTTGAGAGAACTTAGGCATTATCACAAATCTACGCCAACCCAAACCGCAAAAGAAAAGAATCGTTTTCCTTCTAGTTTTTACTTTTTTAGTTGGAAATGATAGCAAAGCGAATGAAATCTACCTTTTAAATTGCCACATTGTTGTAGCGACTCCGCATTCAAATGCATCTCACTCTGTTGTGTGTGGTATTTGCATATTTAGCAGAACAAAACAGTAAGTTGGTGGATTTGAAGCTGAAGAAGCTCCTGGAAGCTCAGCCACAGGTGGCAAATTCACTCTCCGGCGCTGCTCAGAAAGCTGTAACTGATAGCTCAGAGCAAGACGTTAAGGTAAGTTTTGATTAATGCTTTTGTCTCGGTACCTGTGTGTTCCGATTTGGGGTTCGTACTTCGTGAGGAGGAAAATGATTTCTTATCAAATCCTCGGCGGTAAGAAAGGCAGAAAATCTTTGTGGCAGCGCAGTCGCAACACACTGGGTTATTCCTGTTGATTAATCAACACATTTTCCATATTTATTTATTTATTTATTTAATCTTGATACTTGTCACTGGCATATAACGGTAAGAGACGTAGGAAGCCTTTCTCAGTTTTTGTTGCTCAGGTAGATCAGAAATACATCAGCAGGGAGGCTCTCCCTGACTTCAACGGGAGCAGGATTGGACTCGCAGTGATTTGCTGCCCTCCCTCCCAAGCCTGACCCTCTGTTTTTTCCCCATTAAAGCGAAGCCGTGGTACACTTTAAAGGCACACATATTTGGATGCTTGACAACCGGCGCTTCTGAGAAAAATAGGCATGAGCGTGCCGTGGTTTTGCCTATTCTTAACGTTCACCGCTTCAGCATTAAGTGCTGAATCAGCCAATCAACTTCCCATTTCGTTTTCTTAATTAGACCCCTTGTGTTCTTACTATTCTATGTTGTTTTTTCTTTTTTTTTTTTTCTTAAAAAAATAGTCCCTGTATGTCATTAATATCCCTATGGCTCTGGGGCACTTCCAGTTGGGTATAACTTTTCACCCACCTGCAGTCTGGGGGGAAAGCGCTGCTGACTGAAAGGATTTCCTTCCCCAGATACAGAGATGCTTTGAAGTCCCAAAACAATGACTTTCATTGCTTTTCCCTTACACTGTCGGTTCCTATAAATTGGTGATGAAAGTGTGTGGCAGCAGCAGAGGACTTTCGGTCTCTATCTTTGAACAAAAGGAAGCCTGGATCAAGTCTGATTTTTGCGTTCAATTTAGCTTTCTGCAGTGGATTTAATGCAAAATGAAGCTGGCCCAAGAATAATACAATGGATTGAAAAGGCTAACTGAATTAGTGGGCTTAGAGGAATACATTTGTAAAGTGGCAGAAGTCCCCAGTCATAAAAAGGTTTCTTAAAATGGGATTTACCAGCTAATCACACTGATATTTTAGCATGTTGCCAGGCCTAGAAAAATTAGTCGTGTTTGTTTATTTTGGTAAAGACTCTGGTTTAGGCTGTCAGATGGTTATTGTGCTAATAACAGGAAAACCACCCTTTTATTTAACCGGAATCATAACCACCTGATTAGCGCTAGCTGAAAAGTCATCTGGAGCAGAGGAGCGATACTTTTTTAAGCTGAATTCGACAAATGGCACACGGGCCGCCTCATAGGGCCGTTTGGTATCCCCTGACACGACGAAAATGATTATTTCTCTTTATGAAAAGCTTCCGTGCAGGAGTTGGCTTTTTTTTTTTTTTTTTTTTAAGGTACTCCCACAAAAGGTGCGACTTAACAGTTTTATCTCTGCCCGCATCTCTCTAAGGCAGAGCGGCGTTATAAGGAATATACATGGTGTCCATCTGTTCTCATGGAGCTCCCGGCGTTGGGGTGGATTTGGTTTTTAATAAAATGCGGTTTACACGTTTCTAAATGAGGCATTCTGTGTTTGTGGAAAAGGATAAACTGTTACCTTCCCGTGGGGATTGTGTATCCCCGGCCTCCTTGAGGCTAGAGAATAGGCCATTGGAGAACTCCCTCATTACCGATTGTCTCAATGCAGAGGAAGGGCAAAGTCTTGGTAGCTTTTGATAACCAGTTTCAGCATTCAGCAGGCTTAGCTATTAGTCATGCATCTTAGCCTTTCCCTATTTACTTTCAAAACACTTAATAAAAATAATAAAAGATTAGGTGTAAAATGAAATATTTGTTTGGTACACAGCACCTCGGTATCTGCAGTTTCCACACACCGCGGTGGTTCAGTCTTCTGGGATATTTCGTGTTGATAGAACCATTTGAATTTGTTACCAGTATTAACATAGGAAGCCCTGGAAAAAGATAATTGTAGTTTCCTTCGCTGTAAAGGGCTTACTTACAAATCTGGCTTTGGAAAGTTATAGCTGATGAAATGCAGTTCAGTGGGGTAGTATTATAATCCTACCTTTTAGCCTTCATCCAGCATTAGTGGTTTATCTCAATGGGCATAAAATTAGAAACTAGTTCTTCTTGTCATACAAGTCTGTGGGACTACAGAAAAACGACAGATTTCTTTGCCGGGCAGGGAAGACGGGCTAAAGGCAACACGCTTTTCAGAGGATACAGATCGTGTTCAGGGGTCGGGATGCCGCTACTTGGCAGCAGCCCGCCCGGCGCTTGGCAAATCTGAGTTGCAAAGGAGTGATTTTTTTTTTTTTTTTTTTTTTTTTTTGGTTAAAATTGGAATCGCTGGCAAATGCCGCTCACAATTAATAGGGCTGGCTGTTGAGTAAGTGAGTGGAGAGTCCTGCAGGAGGGTGCCCACGTAGCGAAGAGCCAGTGGTTCGCCACCACCACACATTAAACAAACCAAAAAAAAAAAAAAAAAAAAAAACAAAAAAAAAAAGAGGAAAAGTTAATCACTCTTCTTTTTTTTTTTTTTTTTTTCCCCCGCAGCTGATACTTTCATCCTATATAAAGCGCTGCCCAAGTTGTGAAATCCCCTTTGCAAAAAAAGCTGCGTCCTGTCCCCTCGCCGAAACCTACCTTTCCAATTCAGGTCTCCCCCGTTCGTAAACAAAAGAAACTGTTGTGTGTCTGGGTTTTGGTTTTTGTTGGGGTTTTTTTGTTGTTGTTGTTGTGGTTTTTTTTTTTTTTTTCCTAGCAGAATGGAACAGAGGAACATCGTGCTGAGCGATTACAAAAAGCGGCGGAGCGGTTTAGAAATCCCGTTGTGTTCGGCAAGGACTCCACCGTCAGAAAAACTCAGCTCCAGTCTTTCAGTCAATACGTGGAGAGCAGACCAGGTAGGAGCAAATATAAAGCCTGTTTTTTCCCCGTCTTATGATTTAATAATATTTAACAATAAATATATGAAAACCCGATAATGTAAGCCCACATTTCAATACATAAATATCAAGCTTTATAATAATTTTACATGTCTTTCCCCTTTTTTCAAGAGATGAAAAGGCAGAGATCAATACAGGAAGATACAAAGAGAGGAAATGAGGAGAAGGCTGCGATAACTGAGACTCAGAGGAAGCCATCAGAAGATGAAGTGCTTAATGTATATTAATTTTTTGTCTGGTTTCATGATTGCTGATAATTCCAAACTGTATGTGGAAATAGTGCCTTTATTTGTTAAAATGAGATGTTAGGTTTTTTTAGATGTCAATCTCCAGTGCATTCAAAGCAGAGTGAGAGGGGTGCACTGTTGAATTAGTCTGCAGTGTGGTGATAATTGTCAGATAAAAAAAATGAATTTTTCAGAGTTCCACAGCCCCAGCTTCCTTGAGACATTTCCATCAGGGCACTTCCCATAAAGAGATTCCAGTATTGATCTACCGGGAGGATTTTAATTATTACAATAGCAGATACCGCAGAGCTGCAGTTAGAGGGAAGAGTCACATGAGACCTGCTAGAATTTCTCAGCCAACCCATTTTGTTGGCTTGGGTTAATGGGTGTTCAACCTTTCCATTATCCAGATCAGCCGTGAATTACTAGCTGAATGATG
>NC_133582.1:32347274-32352274 GCF_964106895.1 Numenius arquata | reverse complement strand
AGTGTGAAGGAAGAAAGTAACCACAGCCTTACAGCTAGAAAAGCCCTGAAGGGCCGTTGATGATGATCTCGGGGTTTTGCAAATACTCCCCTAGGTGTTGGTACATACCAGAAAGATGAGAAACATGGGATGCTGCCAGCTCTCAGAGGTGTGCTGAAAAGTCTTTTGATGTTCGGGTCTTCTGAAAAGGCAGGCTGTAGGAACCAGGAGGTCACTTGGGCAAGCGTAGCTGAAAGATCCTGAAAACACAACGTGAAGGACAAGAACCACAAATGAATTGGTTTCATAATTAGCATTCTCTTCTAAGCACATCTCCTTCTTATTTTTTTACTGCTTGGTATTGTAATAGTGGAGACCCCCAGGCAGGTAAGGGTCTCTGCTGACCCTGTTCTTTGACGACTGACGGAGGGTGCCGTGTTCCTACAGCTGTATGGGGAAGGGCTCACACTGAATTGTCCTAACAAATGTTTGCAGGATGATCATCTCCATTAGCCTAGGAGCACGGTTTGTATTAGGATTCCCAGCTTTGTTTCCGCATGTGCCAAAGCCCTATGAGATAAGTGAAACAACTGGGAGACTCACGTCGTGACACGGAC
The DNA here is from genome assembly GCF_964106895.1 of Numenius arquata. Classification (NCBI taxonomy): domain Eukaryota; kingdom Metazoa; phylum Chordata; class Aves; order Charadriiformes; family Scolopacidae; genus Numenius; species Numenius arquata. The sequence continues at coordinate 32,351,678 of NC_133582.1, read as the reverse complement.
ATTGCCTTGAAATTAAATTTGAGAAGAAAGTAGAGCATGGTCTGCTCATCCCTGTTATGCCTGCTGGGGGATGGACCATCTTTTCCTTCTCCATGTGCTTGGCCCTGTTCTTTATTAGACTTTTATGAGGAAGAAAGCTCTCTCTCTTCCTTCTCATCCTCCTCCAGGACAAAACTGGGGATGTTTTTTTTCCAGTGGCGAGAGTCTTTGCCACCTGGCAGAGCTTCATCCTCAGGGTTTGAGAGTCCTTTTTGTTGCTCAGCCAGGAGGGATGGTTTCAGGCTGCAGCTTGAATATCTCTTCTGGCTACATTCATTTCACAGGAAAAGACTTTGTCTCCTGCTCCCTTAAAACAGGTGGGAATTTCCTTACTATGGGATAGTGGTAAGACCAGAAATATATATAGTGACTACCCCCTGGACCACGCAGGCTTTGGTAAACGGGGAAGAATTCCTAGTTTTTGCCAAACGGGAAGCTGCTGTAAGTGTAGACAACGCGTGTTCTTGGCTAAACTCCGGCTCATGGCGCTGCTTGACTCCATTAGACACTCCGCTTACTTTTTAGTGGAAGTTTCTGGCACTTGAGATTGTAAATAAAAGTTTGCAAATGGCACCGTAGCTTTACCAGGGCAACGGTGGCTGTGAGTAGCTGCAAGGAGTGGATCTCGGAGGTTCTCCGTGCCCCGCTCCCCGTCTGCCATGGACCGGGAGGAGAGGAGACCCCACGCGATGCTCTCTAGGATGCAGTCCGGCTTACGGAGGGATCCCTTCCGCTCCTGCCCCGCGTTTGGGAAAGGGCAGCTCCTGGAAATGGGGCTGTAGAAAGAGAGCCCAGGTCCTCGCCTGCAGGTGCGTTGCCGTTTTCCGGCCCCGCGAGGCAGTCTTTTTGGCTGGGGAAGGCGAGTTCCTGGCCTTTGGCCAAAGGGGAGCTGATATTTTTCAAAGTTCGTCAGCCAGAGTGTGGAACTGGCTGGAGCTTTGCATTTCCAGCGCCAGCTGCTCATGATTTGACTAGAAACACTTTTCTAAGATGTGTGAAAAAAAAAAAAAAAAGTTATTAAAATTCCCCGGCTTGCTGATTTCCATTTGAATCTGAATAGTCACACTTTTATTAATATCCTGTAATTTATGTCACCGGTGGCGCGACCTCAGTCCTTGGTCTTTGCGCTTCAAATGGAAACGCAATCCCACCTTGTTCCAGTGGAACGTGGTTTACTGGTACGTTGCGAAACTGGGAGGGCAGTGGGTGCTTCAGTGCAGAATAAGCTTTGCCCTCCCCCTCTGGATATACATATACACGTGCGAGTCCCCTACAGAGAAGGGGTTTTGCAACATACACCGAATGAAACGGACTGTCACCAAAAAATGCGGTTGGGTGCGGGTGTTCGGGGAAAACGGGGCGCAGAGGTTCGGTCACGAGGAATGAGTTGTTACGGTTTGAGAGTACAAAAATCATATAGTCTAATGTCATCGATTTCCCTTCTTCCTCTATTATAATGGCTTGACGTTAAACGATGACAGGATTATCCTGCTTTCTTCGGGGTGGTACTTACCCATGTTGAGCCCAACCTGTTACGGATAAGAAATAGTTTTGTCTCTACTTCTGACAGTGTCTTTCTCCATTGCAAATTCTTCTCTCATTGTATTTTAAGGTGTCTATCATCTTGATATCCAAGTGCCAATTAAAATGCAGAATTATCACACCGTACAATTAAAATAAAAAACAAAGCAGCCTAGTTTACAAATCTCTAATCTAAATTTAGCTCTTTTTTTTGGTCACTATTTCTCCACTAATTGCAAAAACAACTATTTGAAAAAAAAATTGCCTGCTATCAGATATTTTGTTATCTGACCACAGGGTATGAAGTGTTTTTAATTGTTTTTCTGATTAACTGCAAGCTCCCAAACTCAAGTAGAAGCATATTTGTGTTTTCCGTACGAGATCCTGTACCTTACCAGTGGATGAGCATGTTTGTGGTACTGTATAAGGATTAATGAAATGAAAAAAAAACCCCTCTGCTGCTGCTGATTGACCACTGATGGTAAATGTAATTGAATTAGCAGTGCACTAAAATAAATGTAGACAAAATAAACATAGACAAGAAAATCTGGTGAAAGCTTCTGTAATGTTTTAGATTAATAGGCATACAGAATTCTTCACATTTTTTATTACGTTGTCCCTAGATGAATTCAAAGTAATTGGGGTGGTTAATTTTATTTACACAGAGCCGTTCACAGCGCATTAAATAATAGAGATAATTGAACAAGAATTGTCAAGTGTGTACTGATATCAGACATATTACAGAAGGGAATGTGCATAAAACTTCATTTCTATGCAGCCATTGTTTATGGTAATTAAGTACACAGATTTATCCCTTGGTTGCCTTCCAAGCTTATGGCAACTGCTATTGTTGTGCTCCATTAATATGTAATCAGGAAATAGTTTAATTTTCTAATCTGCAGTTTGAGAATTCACTTTCTAACAACTCTTAATTACTGCATTGCCCTAATGATGCTCATGGTTAGGAAAACTGAACCAATAAACTCCGTGGAAGAAGCCAGAGGGGATTATACTTCCAGAGGTGGTGCTTACTTAATAAACTTGTTATGCCTTCACCAGAGGGAGCTCAGTGTCCTTCAAAAGCAACTAATTTTATATTTCAGAGTTGTACGTACCCACGGTGCAAAGAGTTAACGTGCGGCGTGGGGCGGGGGTGGCTGTAAATTTGATTCACTAGAGAACCAGATAAGCGATATTATCACCATTTTGGTATTTTTCCCACTGTATACTAATTGTAGAGTTTAATTGCATGGGAAATAATGCAGGTGGTTTAATCCATTGTTTTAAACTGTCCTCATGGGTTTATTTTTGTTAAGTTTGTTTTCTTTCCTTAGCCACATTAGCTAGATGCAGTATCGTAAAATCTTGCAGGGGCAGATAAACTCTGTATATTGACAGCTATCTTATATTTGCTCTTTTCAGGGTGAATCTTAAACAGTAAAGGGTTGGGGTTTTTTAATCATTTCCGGGCTCCACTGGCCCCTCATTCACCTTGGCTGTGATTTCCACGTTGCTGCTTTGCCTAGTGCCACTCTGATGCCAACACCAAAGTGACTTGGGGTTTGTGGTGCTGCTCTGGGACGAGAGTTGGGGTGCTGAGACCTTGCAGTGTGTCTGTGCCGACCCTGCCCAGGAGTGTCCCCATGCTCTCCATGGGAAGATCCGGAAAAGGAGAGTTAAAATCTGCTGAGATTTACCGTGGCTGTAGGATCTGATCCATCTTGGTGGTTCCCCTTAGTGCAGGGGTGGATCCTGACGAGCTCTGCCTTTTCAATGGCAATTACAGTAATTGGGGCTTGAAAGTCTTCTACACGTGGTTTTCTTCAGGTGTTGGGGTTGGTTTTTTTTCTGACTCGGACCCCATTTCAACACCCCAGGTGCTCAAAATGGGGCAGGATTGCCGTCTCCCAGCCAGTGTTTCGCCTCTCCTTTCTGGGTGCATAAGCTTCCCTGTCAATAGGACTAATTACACAGCGAACCAAACAACAAACATCGCAAACCCTGTAAACACATATGTCGTGTCACTGCAAATTAACTCTTACCAATCGAAACAGCAGCATATGCTTTGTTGCCACATGTGAAAAGAAAGTCACATGTATTAATTAGTTAGCATTTTACACGGCTTTGAAGGCACAAAGGATGGAGGTTTGTAAGAGGGAAATATTTGAATTTATTAATATAAAGGGAGAAAGGTTGAGCTAAGAAAGTACAGGCACGAGGAAAGGGTTTAAATAGTTGATTTATTCTCTTGTAACAGAATGAAATTTTCACTTCTCATTAAATCTCATCCCGGGATGAATTTGCATTCGGTCTTTTCGCCAGAAATATTTCTTACTGGCCTTTGGCATTGGCCAGTGACAAGGCACTAAAACTTGGGTCCCAGGAAACATGGTTTTCCTTTTAGAGGCATAAAATAACATGGATATATGCAAAATATATTAAAGGGATAGCATTTCTGCATTGCACACATCAGTGTATGGACATATATGCTATGTTTTATTTTGATAGCAGCCCAGGGTACGTATACAGTGCTATGTCACAGTCCCTGAGTACGTGTTTAATTAAACCACACAAGTTGTCTAACATCGGAAAATCAAAAATAAGGCAGATTTCTGCTTGTGTACTATTTGAGGCATAAAATGCACAGTTGCTTTATGTCAGAGCAGATGTACAAAAGAGAAGAGGAGACAAAAGGCACTGGGCCATTAGGTAGCCGAGAGCCCGGGCTGCTGGTGTCAGGATGACGGCTTCCCTCTATCTCCCTCCTTATCTCGCGCGTAGTCACCAGCTGTGGTGAGCCTCTGCCTTACAGCTATATTATCCAGAAGCCGGGTCTAGAATATA